>NC_037675.1:48637270-48666542 GCF_003255815.1 Theropithecus gelada | reverse complement strand
CAGTATTGTAGTTTTTCTTTTTTCTCTGGCTCAGATAAAAATGTAGTAAGTTGAGCCTCACAGGGTAGTCTATGACTGTTAATTAGCTTTAATAGTTCCTACTAAATCTGTCTGTAGCACAGAAGAAACCACAGAATAGCAGATGGTAATCTCATTCTCTGGTGGGAGACAACTGGCATTGAATGTTGACAAGCTGAGCAGGTAGAGGTTGGGTTTCAATTACCAGCCTTTAGGGCAATCGATGTTTGATAGCAAGAAATAGAATGCATCTTTTAGTCAAGACATTTCATTTGATAAAGAGAATCTGCAGGAACTATTTTTGTGATGTGATGTTCATAATGCTCTGTTAAATACTAGCTGTGTCAAAAAGCTATTAATTGAAAGGCGAGGAAAAATACCAACCAAGCTCTTTTCTTACTGTATTGACCAAGGTCAGATCTGTCACATAAGATAATCACAAGAGCAAATGCATAGGGTTACCCAGAACTGAGTACAGAGTCACTTTTGTATGTGTGTGTGTATGTGTGTGTGTGTGTGTTTCCACTCTCAAGCTAAGACAGAGCAGACAGCTAATCACTCAGGAACCACAATCTACTCTGTCTGCCTTCATTCACCTTCAAATATGTCCTGTATAGTCGCCTATATGCTTTACATGTGTTTCCTAGAAAGGTCACATCCTTGCCATAATATACCATAGGGTGTCCTTGAAACTCCTCTGCTGATGAAGCGCTTGCTCATGTCTTCTTTGCCCATAATCTCTTATAAAGTTTGGTTCAGTTTAATCTGGGGTACAATGTTTCCTGTGTAAATGGCAGAGAACGATAGATTTCCCCTAACTTTAGGGCAAACACAAGTACTCAAAGCATTCTTAAATCTCTGTAACCCAGGCTCTTCTCCTCCAGGAAAAAGTAGAGGAGGTTATTGATATAAGTTCAGATTTTATAACCATCCCTCACTTAATTTTACTATATCTAAGTTTAAGATATAGTAAGATATAGTTAAGATACAGTTTCTCTTTATTAGTATTTGGAAGGTTGAGACCATCATTATTCATCATGCTATTCAAAGGAAGAGAGGAAGGGAGGAGAGAAGGGATGGAGGGATGAAGGAAGAGAGGAGAGAAAAATATCGAAGGAAGAGAAAGTGGTAGAGAGAGGGGAAGATGGAAGGGAGCATGAAGAAAGGAAGGATAGGTAGATGTATCTGATGCTCTCATTCCTACTCACATATAGGTTTGATAACTATATTCTCATATAATCAGGGAGAAATGCCAAACTGTAAGCATCCTGTCTTTCTCACAGATTTTTTTGTTTTTGAGACAGTATCTTTGTCACCCAGGCATGATCATAGCTCACTGCAGTGGCATGATCATAGCTCACTGCAGCCTTGAACTCCTAGGCTCAACTGATCCTCCTGCCTTGCCTTCCCAATGGGTTAAGATTACAGGCATAAGTCATCGCACCCAGCCACAAATTGTTTAATAGTGTATTTATTTGCTAGGGCAGCTGCAACAAAGTACTGCAAACTGGATGGCTTTAACAAATTTATTGTCTCACAGTTCTAGAGACTCTAAGTCCAAGATCAAGGTGTCCACAGGGTTGGTTTCTTCTGAGGGCTGTAAGGAAGAATCTGTTTCAAACCTCTCCCCTAGCTTTTGGTGTTCCTTGACTTGGCCAGATGCAACGCATCAGTCTCTGTTTTGATACTTATATGGCATTCTCCTTGTGTGCTTGTCTGTGTCCAAATTTCCCCTTTATACAAGAACATCTGTATAGTATTAGGGCCCACTCTAAAGACTTCAATTCAACTTGATTACCCTTGTCAAGATCCTAACTCAAAATAAAGTCACATTCTGAATTAACGGAGGTTGGGACTACAACATTTCTCTTTTGGGGGAACACATCCCATCTATAGCAAATGACATGTCCTTTTTTTGGTAATATTACAGAAAAAAGTTAAAGTCTTTAGAGTGTGTTTCTCCTATTGCTGCCATAAGACAAGCAAACAAAAGATTCAAGGTAGTAGAGCATAGTGTACTTTTTTTTCCATAAAAAATAGTAGGTGAAATATCTATTAGGAAGTATATCATGGAAAATAAAGCTTTGATAATTTTTATCAGGTCTATAGAAAATATGGAGATGAGCCTGAGGAGATGAAGTATCCTTAGCACCTTCTTTCTATAGGTTGGAGTTTAGTAGCATGTGTTAGCTGAAAATGGGGTATGCTTTTAATCTTTTAGTTTACAAGGTGTTGATGTAATAGGAGGAACATATATTTAATACTTTAAGGTGAATGAAGGTCTAGAAATGGGTAAAAACAATTTCATTATTTGAAAAACAAATAGAATTTTGCAGATTATAATAGATGTTTTACAACTTGCCTGCAAGTCAGAAATGTACACTCACAGAAGAGAAGATTTGTTTGAATTTGTTCAAACTCAAGGATGTTAATTACAAATGTCAGTATCTGTGACTTGCCTACATAAAGCAGATAGTCTCTTGTTCCAGTCCAGAATAATAGGAGGTAATTGATGATCCACCAACCAGTAAGAATATTATACTATGACACCTCGGGAAAATATTGTAACACAATCGTAATATGCATTTTCAGCAGCACACTTTCAGACATTTTTATATGTAGAAGTTACCACATAATAAATAGACCATGGGAAAGGCAATTAGTCTTTACTCCTCAGTTTAAAGGAAAGTGTGATATAACTTATCTTACCATAGGAGATATTGACCTGAATTAGTTTCATTTGCTCAATTGACAATCAACTAGGAAAAGATAGAATTTAGAAATAGAACTGCAAGTAATTTGTAAAATTAGAGTTCTAGTGTTTGCACATATTCAAGAATTATGTTTAGCTTCTCTTTTCTATGTCCTTCCTTCCTTTCTTCCTTCCTTCCTGCCTTCCTCCCTTCCTCCCTTCCTCCCTTCCTTTCCTCCCTCCCTTCCTTTCTCCATTCCTCCCTCCTTTTCATTCTACTATAGATCTAGATAGGTCATTTTTTTTTTTTTCTGCTGCATTAATTAATTCATTCAGTAAGCACTGAATGAACAACACAATGTGCTGGTCACAGTGCTTGGTCCTTGGGATAAAATGCCAATAAAATCAGGTACAGTTCTTGTTTGTAAGGAGTTTATTTTTAACGAAGGTGATTTACTTTAACCATCACAGATGTGTGTGTAAAACTGTATCTGCGTTAAGTAGTATGAAGAGCTGGTTAATGGAGCTCTGAGTACCCATAAATGAATGACTGGATTTGTTCACGGGGGTCAAGGAATGTGTCCATGAGGAGGGGACACTGGAGCTGAGTTTTGAGTAAGCAATTGGATTAGTGGAAAGGACTTTGAAACTGGGGAGAACAATATGCATGCAAAGGCCTTGGGCCAGGATTAAACAGAGCAAGTTAGAAAGACTTAGAAGAGAGAGAAAGGAGTTTGAATACCCTGAGGAAGCAGAGGAAGAGTTTCTGGGATTTTTAAGGTCATGTTAATGACAGTTTTACTTTTAAAGTGTTAGAGAAGCATTGAAGATTCTTGAGTAAGGGATTAATATGGTCATTTTGAAAAGATCACTAGTGTGTTCCCTGGAGATTCAATGGGATAGGGACCATCAGACTGCTTTTGCAGTAGTTAGAGTGAGAGATGATACTGGTTTGCATTGGCATGAGAATGGCAAAGATGGAGGAAATGGACAGATTAAAAGGGTGAGTTCTTATGTTTGTGGTATATGAAACATTTTCGATGGTATTGCCATTCAATGATGTAGGAAAGGCTGAAAAACGACACCTTTTTGAGGGAACAGAGGTGTTGAACATGAATTCAGTTTGGATATATTGGGATATATTTAAGACATCAAGAGAAACTGTCAAGTAGACAGCTAGGCATGGGGGCCTAGAAGACAGTGCAAGGTCTATGTGGAAAATATAAATTTGTGGACCATATAGATGGTAACTGGGCCGTTCTAAACATAATGTGTGTGTTCTCTAGGTAAGAATGGATGAGAAAAAGCTAGAGTAGCATAGGGACAGTCTTTTGGTTTTTGATTCTTTTCCCTATACAACCAAATTGGGATGAGCCCTAGGTCCTCTCCCCATATAAATCACTAATGGGAGAACATGATCTTTCTAGGGGAGGCTTATTTAGTGTTGACTAACATTGCAGGAAGTTTTTCTTGAAAAGATATAATCAGAGCTTTAGGTGAACTCTTCCAAAAAAAAAAAAAAAAAGGTATTAATGCACTTATCTTCACAGCACATTGTCAGCAGTCTCCATCTCAAGAATGATACAAAATAATTCAAAACAAATATCATGACATAAATATTTTTGACTTGAGGTTTTCATAAATATACATACATATATCATGAGCAAGACAGTCCTTAGGTTTCTCAAAATTAATGATTACTTCTCTGTTTATTTAAAGAGGAAGTCTATTTCCAGAACTGAATTATGCAATCTTTGCACTAAATCCTAAGTAAAAAAAAAGACTTTTGAGTACCGGTACAGCTACTTATTATTGTATTTATCTTTTCTTTAGAGTCGCTCATCAAATGAGTAATGTAGAAGCAGAAATATTTGTATTTCATTGTTATTGAGGTGCTCTTCTAAATGTTTGGCTAGAGACTGTAATCTGAATTAGGATTATGTGTAACCATTAATTTGCTGTCACAGTTTGATATACTAATGTAGGTCAGAGACAAAATACCACTTTAAGGTACTGGTAGCTAATAGGAACTTATCGACATGAGAACTTGTCAAAAAGGTCTTTCAGTGTAAATTAAGGAACGTTTGATATATGTCAAAATAGCTCTGGAATTAGACCCTCAGGTCTCTCATTCTCAACCATTAATTAAAATCGAGGTTTAATCTGCATAATAACGTTTCTGGTTTATGTCGCTTTTTGACTATTCATTTTAGGTATTGAAATTTCAGTATGGAAAATGCCATTTTATAATAGCTTGTTTGGATATTTCTTTTAATTTTCTACAAGTATTTGGCTCCTTTTGAGGTTATAATAGGGAATCAAATACATACTTTGCATTCTAAGTATTAAAATGTTATTTCTAAGAATGCTGATTCTAGTGATTGATTAGACAGAAGCTTATCAGAATTGCTTCTCTGTTGATAAGTCTGCTAGTTAGTTATTAGATATTTCCTTATTTTTATACATTTAAGTTGTTTGTGATATTAAGTAAATGAAATAGTACTTAATTAAACAGTTATTTTCCATGTTTATTATTGAAAAGCCCAGTTTCAGTTGAAATTTTCAGCAATAATTTTCCTTCATTTATTTGATGAACTGACCTCAAAAAGAGAGCTTGAGATTTGTTGACAATTTTGATCATTTCTTTACATGGGCAATATACATAAAGTTGGGGTTTATTTTTACAAATGTACCTTATTTTTGGTTTTTTGGGGTTTTATAGAAATTGTTGAGAAGAAAATGTAATGTTTTTTAGTAATGAGCAATAATATTACATTTCACATGTTTGCTCCATACATGGAGATTTCAGACTCTCAACAAAAACTAAAAATTTGAATGATTAATGCCATGAGCCAGAAAATATGGTAACTCCTACATATGAATTATATAATGTGAGTGCTACAACAGTATGAGGTAGAAAGCCGTATCGTCCCCATTATACAAATGAAGAAAAGGCAATTACCTTAGATTATGCTAGCATTTCCAACTCAGCAAATCCAACTTCGCACACGTCACAATAAATTAGCAACACTGAGAAGATTTAAGTCTTTTATCACTGGAGACTTTATAACTAGAGGAAGGTATATACAGAATCTATACTTATATATGAATATATATGTATTCATTTGAACAAATATAAATAAATTTTTTGCCAATACCATTAAGCAGATGTAAAAAAAAAAAAAAAAAAAAACAAAAAAAAAAAAAAAAAAAAAAAAAAAAAAAAAAAAAAAAAAAAAAAACAAAACCTTGTGGCAGAACATTATTATTGAAGGAATGACATGGCTTTTTTTCTTTGCTTTAAATTTTAACTATTTTAGTTACTGCTCTAAATTGTGTTGATATTGTAAAATTGTAATATTTGTATTTGGGAGATAAATCCTTGGGACACTGAGCCACTGAAAGTGACCTTGCCAAGTTGACAGAGATGGTGACCTAAACCTTAATGAGCTTGGTCATTCCTTGGATTTTTATGTATTGTCTTATTTGCTATACAAATGAATTGTAGAGAATTCAAATGAGATTGGAAGAGTGCAAGAAGCCATTGAGTTTCATTAAAGAAAAGCAAAAATTTACATTGGCATCTTGGAAAATGACAAATACTTGTTATGCTCCAATGATGACCCAAGATTTATACCACGGGATGCCTACTGAGACCCTACCAAGAAAGTCGCTTACAGCAACACAATAAGTGAAAAAGGCAAACTTTTTAGAAGTTATAAATAGAGGTATTGGTTTCGCTTCAGGCAGATTTGGTAGGGCAAAGAAGAGGGTGAGCTTCTGAAGGCCAGAAACAAAATTTAAGACAAGTCAGAAGATTCTAAGTCCATAAAAAATGACCAGAAGTTCACAGAGAAAAATATAGTGGATCCAGATAGGTAAGTGTTTCCTTTATCCATCTGGATTAAGAGAATCGGGGTAACTGTAAAGTAGAAGCAGAAAAAGTATTACAGTCAGGGAGATAGAACTTAGCTCCAAAACTTAGAAATAAACTACAGAATCATTATATTAGTTCTGGGGGAAAAAATGTGTTCATTGTACAAAACAAAATTGAAAAATACAGAACCATATTAAGCAAAAAGCAAAGATATCAGAAAATTAACTGCTCCAAGACATCATCATTGTTAACATTCTAGTTAACATCCCTCTAGACAAGTCTCTAGGTACACAGTATGCAATAGTACATCCCTGGGGTCATACCATGCACATTATTCTTAGCAATATATTATGGATTTCTTGTCATGTCAATAAACTATACCATTTTTGTATTGGTCATATGGTAATCTATTTATGGATTTTTCACATTTTATTAATCTAATGCTTTATTGCTTGTTATTTATAATTTTATCAATCATTTAAAAAATAAAACCACTTTAATGATTATACTTGTTCATATCTTTTCCCTCTTGTATGATTATCTCTGTTATCACTTTTTTTTGAGACAGAATCTTGCTGTCACCCAAGTTAGAGTGCAATGTGCAATTATAGCTCACTGCTGCCTCGACTTCCTAGGCTCAAGGGACCCTCCCACCGAAGCCTCCCAAGTAGCTAGAGCTACAGGCTTATGCCACCAAGCCCAGCTATTTTTTTTTCTTTTGTCGAGATGAGGTCCTGCTGTGTTGTGCAGGATGGCCTTATCCGCCTGCCTCAGCTTCCAAAAGTACGAGATTACAGGCATGAGCCACTGTGCCTGAACAATTACATTTTAAGAAAAAAAAAAAATGAGAACATCTTTTTAGAGAACTCCTATGTGTACATACTATCTGTATTTGTACTAAGTTTACACATAAATTAGAAAATATTAATGGTGTACGCCTGCTGCCAGCACACTGTGGGTGGGACATGGTTCCATTAAGCATTAATGATCACATCCTCATAAAATCTTCTGTGGAAGGTTAAATTATTAATCAACTTTACAGATACAGAAACAGAGGCACAGAAAGGTCAAACCATTTTGCCCAGTGTGACACGGTTAATGTCAGAGTGAGGATTTGAACCTGGACATCTGAGTTTAGAGCACTTGCTGAAAACCACAGTGATTACTCAATCTCTATACGCTCCACACTCTTCTCAAACTGTGTTTTTAAAAATCAAATGATGTCAATATTTTTTCCATTTGTAAAATGGAAATATTACAAATATTCAATTTTTAATATTTGGAGTTACAAATGTATGTTTTTCCATATATGCTGTTATGACAGTTTTTCCCAATATAAATATTACAGTGGGCATACTTACATATGTATCTGTTGGCAATTTGTCTTCTTACAGTAATTTTTTAGAGATGGGCCAAAAGTTAACTATATTTCATATTTGGATCAACATGGACAAACTGCTTCCCCCTACAACTGTACTGACTTCATCCAGTAAGTATGGAGGCATATATTTCCTCACAGTTACTCCAGCATTAGGAGTAACCAATTAATTATTTTATTTATTACATTTACTAATATCTCAGGCAAAAATAAATTACTGAATTATGTAAATTGCTTTAAAAATGCTTTAGATAGAACAACATTGAACATGTATAGACCACTTGTTTTTGAAAGTACATTTTGAAGGCCGGGCGCGGTGGCTCAAGCCTGTAATCCCAGCACTTTGGGAGGCCGAGACGGGCGGATCACGGGGTCAGGAAATCGAGACCACCCTGGCTTACACGGTGAAACCCCGTCTCTACTAAAAAATACAAAAAACTAGCCGGGCGAGGTGGCGGGCGCCTGTAGTCCCAGCTACTCGGGAGGCTGAGGCGGGAGAATGGCGTAAACCCGGGAGGCGGAGCTTGCAGTGAGCTGAGATCCGGTCACTGCACTCCAGCCTGGGGGACAGAGCGAAACTCCGTCTCAAAAAAAAAAAAAAAGAAAGAAAGAAAGAAAGTACATTTTGAGTTGGGCATGGTGGCTCATGCCTGTAATCCCGGTATGTGGGGAGGCAGAGCCAGGAGAGTTGCTTGAGCCCAAGTGTTTGAGACCATCCTGGATAATAACAATGAGACCCTATCTCTACAAAAAGAAAAAAAGCAAAAAAAAAAGGAGAGGAAGAAGACATTAGCCAGTCATGGCGGCTTGTGCCTGTGTTCTCAGCTACTTGGGAGGCTGAGGCAGGAGGATTGCTTGAGCCTGGGAGGTTAAGTCTGCAGTGAGCCAAGATAGTGCCACTCCATTCCAGCCTGGATGACAGAGCCAGACCCTATCTTATTTTAAAAAGTAAAATAAAAAGAAAGTATATTTTGAAAGGCACCGATCCGTGCATTTTACAACTTAGATCAGTTAAAGTCTAAATAGCTTATTTGGTTTGACATCTAACAAAAACATGATCTCATCACTTCTCTGGGGTTAAAATAGAATAATTTCCAAGATAACATTTAAAATTAAAGTTGTGCAAATTTTGTTGTGAGAATCTAGGCAAAATAATTTTACATTTAGCAATGAAGGTGTATGGCTACAAGTAATGCTTAGTTACTTTTTATGTATTAATATTTCTTCATTCGTTTAAAAACTGCAGGGAAATATCATTAATTAGCAGTTTGTATTAGAGAAAATAGGGGTGTGTGTGTGTGTGTATATATATATATATATATAAAATTAAAAAGTCTTGTACATTTAAGTGTTGTGAGTCACCCATTTGATTTTCTACTATTATTAAGATTCTAAGGTTCTGTGATAGGCCAGGCATGGTGGCTTATGCCTGGAATTCCAGCACTTCAGGAGGCAGAGGTGGGAGGATCTTGTGAGACTAGGAGTTCAAGACCAGTGTGGGCAACATAGAAATACCCTATCTCTACAAACAACAACAACAACAACAACAACAAAACCTTTACAAATTAGCTGGGCATGGTGGCGTGACCTTGTAGTCCTAGCTACTCAGGAGGCTGGGATGGGAAGATCCTTTGAGCTCAGAAGGTTAGAGGTTACAGTGATTCGTGATGGTGCCACTGCCTTATAAAACAAAAAGGACTGTCATGACAATGCAAATTTCCTATATTGTTTATTTTATTAACAAACTCTAACATTATTAAGGACAATTATGACAATTCTTGTAAGAGTGGTTATGAATTTACTCAGGAGAATGAAGTATATTCTCTTTACCACCGAGAGTAGGGTCTTGCTCTGTTGCAAGCTAAAATGGTACAAGTGCTTGTGAAGAGGCCAGAGTGTGAGGCTCAGCCCTGGGAGCCTAAGGTTACAGGTAATCTGGAAGATGGCAGGTATAAGAAGGTTCCTGGGAAGTACCATGCCACATTGCCACATATGTGAATCACTGAGATACATACTTACAGAGCCAATTTTGGAACTCCATCCTCAAATAAATGAAAATTGAATTGTTTGAGCAGAAATTTTGGATAATTCAGCTCCTATATATAAATCTACGAGATTGTCAAAGCCTAATATTGTAAAAATTAGGAGCTGAATTATAATATGTACTAATAATTGCTTATGTTTCACATTGTGTGGTTTAGACAAATGTTTTTACTTTAGATTCTCGTGGCATCAATTAACTTAATAAGAGTATCTTTTTTATTGGAGTATAAATGATTTATAATTATTTTTCTGTACTCTATTCTTTCTCCCCAAATCCCCAAAGACACAAAGGAATGTCTAGACTTTTAAAAATGGAAATGCAGCAGGGTAAAATGAAATTATAATATATATATTAAAAAAATCACAAAATGTATTTCTAGCATAAAGCAGAATTGGCATCAAAACTAAGCTTTGGCAATTCACAAACCTTCACTGGGGATATTAATTTTGTTCAAATGGAAATAAAAAACACATGATTTTCAGGGTTTTAGAGAGGACTACAGATCATCAAAATAACATGAATTACACAGGTGCTTGGTATTTACTAAGTTTGCAGTCAATGAGGGTATTGCCCCAGTGGAGTCTGAATCGTTTCTACCTTGTGGTAACTGTTCTTCTGCCTTTTGTAGAAGGAGAAAAGAGCCAGACTTGGGGTATGTGCCATTATCTCATTGATCCCTCTCTCCTGGGATCCAAGATGTTTTTCTGACAGGCTAAGAAACTTGTCCTTGGGGCTAGTCACAGGCAGTGGCAGTGATTTCTCAGTGGAGAGAAACAGTGGGGACATTGGCATGCCAGATCCTGACAATTCTCTGCCTACTGTTGCTACTCTTGGAAAAGCAATTTGAAGTTTTCATTTTTGTCATATTTCATAGTAAATTTCATTTGTTTTCTTGATGAGTTAGGCTGGAAGAAATAATGGCTCTCTCTAAATACCCAATTTATGCTTAAGGTTGGAGCACAATGCTAAGACTAATTTCATTTTGGTTAGTATTTTCTGGGGCTTTATGGATGTTTCCAAGAAAACTGAAGAGCCCTTAATTTTAGAGAAGGATTTAACTATACATATCAGTCCAGAGAGATTAAAAAATGATGTCATTAGTACCTCTGCCTTTAGGAGTCCTGATCTCTTCAGGTGCTGTGATAATTTATAAGAGGCAAGGAAGATTTGGTTCAAAGAACCTTGATGAGTTCATTGACCACATGATATATGGCTTCTGATACAGTTTGATTTAGAGGGAAAGACCTGATCAAAGATTTTAAGGATTAAATGTCATCCTTTCCTGCAGTGTTATAATAGCTTCTCTCCCTCCTTTGCTATGTTCTTGTACAAATTTCAAAACCTTTAAAAAATGGTACCATAAAAGCAAGAGGTAAGTTCCCTTGTTTTTATCTTGGCTTTTTTGTTGTTTGTTTGTTTGTTTGTTTTATAGTCTATGACCTAGTTGCCAAGATTTCTGGAATAGTTATGGGGTTTTTGGTCTAAAATTTACTGATTTGGTAAATATCTAATTTAACCTTTAGTTAGAGACAATTCAGGATGTAGCATAGGATCCAATATTAAAAAAAGAACATATATATACACACACATATATTATATACTATATATTATATATACATATATTATATACACACATTTATGTTATATATATATAATATTACATTCATACCAAAGAAGAGGAAACCTTAGTTCCCTACAATATTTACCTTCAAGTTGGAATATTCCACTTAGTTTATACAAGTCTTTTGAGCAACATATGAGATTAGTTAAATATTTGATGGACTTTCAAATATCTTCCAGGTTGAGGTCAAATCTACTGGGAAGAACATAGTGAGGGACTTAGGGCGGGAATAGCCAGGTAGAGACAGGGAACATGGATGACCGATGGCTATGTGTGACTGCCTAGACTTGATGGCCCATGGTTCTTCTCTGGCACACTTGTCAGAAGTTGTCAAATGCTGTATTTGAAAAGAATGTTATGAACCTTAGATTCAGTGAACCTTTTTTTTTTTTTTTCATCTCTAAAACATGCAAGGGTTTTTGAAGTTTTAGGCTTAGATGCTAATAGGCGACTCTTCTAGATGAAAACAAATAAAGGTAATCCTGATGAAATCTGAAGCTGTAAATGTGAAAATCTTCATGAAATAACATTTTTAGAATTGATAGTGCTTTATTTTAAAAAAATAGGACACGTGTTGTTTTGTGGAAGATAATTCAGAATAATATTTTGCAATTTTGTATTCAATTTTTATGAAGTTAATACTTGTCAAACAAGATAGTTTTTACACAGAAAATATGATTGCTTTTTATCATTGTTTTACCATTAGAATTTGAATTACATAATTGCTTTTTTGTTTATCATTAAAATTTAGTGTATATTTACTGTAAGTTTAAAATTAAACTTATTGAATGTCATTGCTCTCTTTTGATGACAAACTTTCATCTCTCTTTCAAAATAGTGTACCATATACTGCACATAAACAAGTAATTTGACTTTAAATTTACAAATTAAATTAAAATTTAACTTAAATTAAAAGTTTAAAGTTTTTTCTTTAAATTCTTGGTTAACATCAACCTAAAAGATCATGTCAACTTTTATTATTTAGCAAACATTAATAATTGCCATCTAAAGCCAGAGGCTTCTGGATTTAATTTAATTGCCTTACTCTGGGCTTCGTACAGTCTCTTAGAGTGGTTCAGTTACTTTATAACAATGCTACCCAACATGTACTAAGGAAATAATACAAAATATTAAAACCCTTTCATAATCAAGGCCTTTCAACTAAAGTCATATGAGAAACATATGATCTTCTCTTTATTAAATCCAGTATATCAATAGGATCTTATTACTTTCACTTTACAACTCATCATATTAAGGACAAAAAAATATTTACCTCTAGTGGACAGGAATACAATGTTAACCAAACATGGCAGTGGGAGGTTGGTAGAGGGAGTGGAGAAATAAGTTCACACTGATGTGGACATTGTAGTTAGTTTAAAATAACCAATGGAATCAAACAAATAAAATGATCTGCAGGCTGACTTAAAATAATCTATATGTTGTTTATGTGTCAGAATATATTTCTATTTGGGATTACATAAATGACAGTTACAGAAAGATTTTAATTATTTTTTGAAGAATTTATTGAATAAATATACAAGTTGAACATTAGCTTATGTGCATGTTTGGATATGTGTTTATGTTCATGGGTGCAGGAAGTATGGCAGTGGGATAAAACAAAAGTCTTTATTGTGTTGTAGTGTAGGGCAAGTATGTAATTTCAAAGATCTTTGTATCAAAGTAAAAGCAAGTAAGCTAAGGCTGAAGGAGAGGCAAATGATCACAATAATGACCAAAAAAAGAAATAGCGATTTACCAAAGTGGTCTTCTATTTTCCTGCCCTGTTCTTTTAGAAATACAAATGATAGGGCAGAGCCAGACTGCAGTGGACTGAGGAGGGCAAAGCACATGCCGAGGATGGCTGTGAACATGTATCATTATTTCTAATCACTAGACAGTAAAGGAAAGACAAGAGGGGTCCTGTTGATAGGATGATAGGAGGATAAATGTTACTGTTTTGTCTCTGTTTTTTTTTTTTTTTTTTTTTAAATGGAACACATTAAGCTTATTTATATGCTGTAGCATATTTAAATGCTGTGAGGATTAGCCTTGATTGTTTTACAGAAGAGATTAAACAGCTTTGAGAGATTCCTTCATATGTGGTCCTGAAGTTGTCAGAGTTGAATTTGTAAAAAAATAAACTACCAGAAAGAGAGGGAAAAAAGAAAAGAAAGAAAGTGGGCTTTTAGAGCAATTTATTTTTGAAGAATGTGGAAGGATACTAGAAAATAATATTGTAGTGGCAAAAAGTTACAATTGTGCTAGAAGTATAAACATGATGAGTTGTTGTTTCTTATGATGAAAGTAATGATTCTTTGCAATCCTAAAATGCTGGTACAATAGTGTTGAAATACTCAGTTTTTCACTTATCACTCCTTTTTACATATGAGTAAGCCTAAATAGCAGTTTAACTATTTGCTTCAAGCTTGATTTGAACTACTAAGATCTTTTTCCTCAGTCAAACCATACATCATTCATCCTTTGACTCCAATTCTCTGCAGCCATAGCTCAGTCAAAATTCACTAATGCTGCCTTAATTCCCAAAGGCAATGACCTTTTGTCTGTGCTGCTCTTAACTGACAACTCCATGGTAAGTAATATTTTTGGACAGTCCACTGTGCTCGGCTGTCTACTCATGTAACTTAAAAAGCACCTCATTTTCTTTGTTCTCCTTCTACCTCTCTGACTTTATAATCACACCAAGTCCTTTCTTTAGCTTCTCTAGTTAAGAATACATATTTATCATGGTTCTATCATGACTTATTCTCACTCTACATGCTCTCTTGTAGAACTCTCCTGTATTCTATGTAGCCATCAACTACCATTGAAAGCTATCAAACTTAATGTCCAGCAGCAACTTGTCAACTATTGGTGAACTCACCACAGCATCCAAAACTGAATTATTCACCGTCTTCTTCAAATCTTTGCATTTTTTTTTCCAGTCTTTTTTTTTTTTTTTTTTTTTTTTTTGGAGACAGAGTCTCTCTCTGTCACCTAGGCTGGAGTGCAGTCACACGATCTCAGATCTCGTCTCACTGCAACCTCTGCCTCCTGGGTTCAAGTGATTCTTCTGCCTCTGCCTCCAAAGTAGCTAGGACTACAGGCGCCCACCACCATGCCTGGCTAATTTTTGTATTTCCAGTAGAGACTGGGTTTCACCGTGTTGGCCAGTCTGGTCTCAAACTCCTGACCGCAGGTGATCTGCCTGCCTTAGCCTCCCAAAGTCCTGGGATTACAGGCATGAGCCACCACAGCTGGCCCTGTCAAATTTTTTGATGATAAAACATGTAACTAGGCTAATGAGGAAGATGTTAGGCAATGGAGTTGTCAGCAACAGGAGTAATTATGGACTAGGACTGTATGCACAAAAAATATATAAAAATCAGTTTAGAATACCATTTGGAAAAGGGAGGTGGGGGAGATCTCATGTACTATCTTAAACCAGAAACTCAGGTAGGAAAGAAAAGAAGAATGGAAGCCACCACATCCTAGAAGTACTATACATGTGCTACATTGAACATTTTGAAATAAACAGAAGAAACCAACCATTGACAATGCTGATTAGCTAAATGTAACATGTTGTATAAAACTGAGAAGTGTTTTATGAAAGCATATGATCACTTAAACCAATGGAAAGCTGGGAGGAAAGTATGATTATTGTTATGTTTTCTTTACAAGCAAAACTGAATGCTTATTAAGAGAATGGTGTAAGTAATACATAGTGACTCTTTGGCCATGTGACAACAGTAAGGTATAGGCTGTCTCTCTGTCTCTGTCTATCTGCCTCTCTCTCTCTCCCTCTTTCTCTGTCTCTGTCTCTCTCTCTCTCTCTCTGTCTGTCTTCAGAACGTTTATAGTACATGAGTAATGCTGGCACAGCATGGTTTACTGAGCTGTTCACTAGAGCTTCTAGGAGAGGACCAGTGAACATCCTTCCCTCCACACTGCTTAACTAAACAGGTCTGTGACCTTAACCAAGAACATACGTTACATTGATCTAGTGTAGAAGGTAGCAACATGCTGGTGGCAACTTGAATTCCCACAGAATAGCTGTATGAGGGATTTGAGGGATTTAACTAAAGAACCAGGCTGTTACTTGAAGCTCTTAGAGGAGAGAAAGCTCCTAGTACCAAAACCATAAATGTCTGATAGCAGCATGTTTTTCAGGAACCATCCCCATTACTGAAAAAAGTTTCTTCATCAAAAATGTTTCTCATCTAAGCCCTTATGCCAACAACCCTCCACTCCCCATGAATTGGGCTCAGAGCCCCTCATGTCAAGCTTCCCCGAACTGTAGGTAATGTGAGTTCCATGGCAATCAAAATAAAATAAAAATAAAAATATTAAATAAATAATAAAATTTATTTTATTAAATACCCTATTTAATATCTTATTAAAATAAAAAAAATTGTCATCTTTTACGTAGTCCGGGTATAAACTTCTTCCCTCACCTTCAGATTCAGTTAATTGTCATGTCCTATCTAGCAAGACCTCTAAAATGTGTCTCTCCTCTGATAGCCATTCCCAGGCCTCTCCAGTGTCTCTCCTGTGTCTGAGACATAATGGCAAGCTGATAAGGCTGTACAGTGGCAAGGTATGAAGTAAATGATAAACTACAGGGGACACATTTTTTACATGGTTATTTCAGAAACACAATAGACACTGGCATATTACAAAGGCATATTTCAGATTTGCCTTTGAACACACTGTTTTCTGTCTCTGAAATCTCCTTCCTCTTTTGCTCCCAAGAGCATCTCTCCAAACTTAGGTTAAATGTCACTGACTTTGCGAAACTTGTTAGACTTCCCTAGGCAGATTTAGCTATCCTCTGCTTTGTCTTTGTTTAGTACTTTTCATTTTCTTCTGTTAGAGTATCTATCCTGTTCAACTATCATATAATTTTAAATAATTTAGACAAACCCAGTAGGCTGTAAGCCCTTAGCAGGGGCAGCTCATGGCATTAATCATCATATCCCCAGCACATAGTCTCATGCCTACCATCGCAGTTGCTCAATAAATATGTGCTTGAAAGTCTATATATGAGATGAAAAGATTAAAATGCCCCTGGTTGTTGTCATTGTAGAATAATTTATTTGTACTCTTTCTCCAGAGTGAATTTGGTTTAACTTTCAAAAGTATATTCTAACAAGATAAAAGAATGTCTCTCTTTTGCCCTTTTAGGCGACCTCTTCAACCCAAAGCCAAAATATCCTCAGATTAAGACAGTTGATATGATTAGTGTTAGGAAAGATTTTACATAATGAGCTTTGGTTTACTTCAAGAAAATTTGGATGAATATGAGTCTCATGCAATATTTTAACATTGTAATTCATTGCTGACTCTACAGGGCAAAGGAGATCATAACCTTTAGTCCAATTTAAGGATGATGAATTGAGGTTTTTTTACCAACAAGGCAGAGGATCAGAGATGTCTTGCTTCAGGTATAAAACTGCAAATTGCATCTATATTTAAAGTAAGCAAATGCACTGCCATAATAGTTGATATTTTGCTAAAGTAAGAAGTTGATGTCATTATAGTGATAGTTGCTAAAATAGAAACTAAAACTCAATTAGTTAATAAATACCTCCTCTGTGCTGTGAATTACATGATATGGGGATGATGCCAAAAATGATGCTCAGTCTGGCACTGAGATGCTTACTATCGTGTTTGAATGTTAAGAGAAAGGAAAATCACAAAGCAATAAACACATACCTCCTGGAATAAAAGAGAAGATAATCATTGATAAGTAATCCAAGAAGATATCAGGAATATGGGTCCAATTATTGGTGTGGGAATCTTAGATGGGAGAACATTATAAGCAAAGACTCTTAAAATCTCAGGGTTCTTTGCATTCTCCCTGAGGATAGCCTGATATTACAGAGAAATGGGACTTCTAGTTGGATGGTAAGCATGAGGACCCTTGCCAGAGGGCCTAAATGCACCCATGTGCAGCGATTAGCACTCTATGAAATGTCATAGGGAGATATTGTAGGTTTTTAAGCAGAGAAACAACATAATGTAAATAGAAATTTCAAAATACTCCTTTGATCATTGTGAGATGTCATGGATTTGGCAGGTACTGGAGGTAGGATGATGAACTGGGGCAACAGTCTATTGTTAAGTTTGGTTAAGTTTGGAGCAATTCTGCTACTTACATTCTTAATCTAGTTTATGGTGCTCTAACTGCTTTATTAATAGTTTCTCAGTCGTTTTTTATACCCCTAGCCTGGTCTAGGTCTGGGTCTAGTTTGGGAGTTATTTAGAACACAAATTTAACTATGACAGACATAGTTTAAATAGAGAGCACTAAGTAGTGAAAAGAACAATAGGCCAGTGGCTCTGGTCTCATTTAGCCACAACTAGCCACAGGATTGTGACATCATTTGATGTCCTCAGACTTTTCTTTCCTAATCGGGAAATGAGAGCACTGACCTATATGAAATCTAAGGTCCTTTCAAGTGAGCTTTGTGCAAACAAAATAATTAAGGGAAGCTTCTAAAATACTCTCCTTATCATTGAGCAGCTAAAATATTGAGCACATATTTTAATAAATACTAAGAGGAAGACAGCTTCCACACTTAAAATTTGGTGGAATATTCCACCCTCCTACAGGAGAGGTGGTAGGTTCATGATGACTGCAATATGCAAGCAATTACCTTTTCCAAGAATGTGTTACAATATAGAAGAAAATAGCAGAAAATTAACCCTTGTAAATGTCACAGTGTGCTTACTGTATAATTTAAGTGGTTTAAATAAAGCTACTTATTTGCATAATGATGTTTTTGAAATATATACCTTAAAAATAACAATACTAAACATTGATTTGAAATTAAAATGAAAATAACAAGTGTAAATTAGTCTGGAAAAGATGTCATGTCACTATATAATTAGGTATATTAATAAACATGTGGGCTATCACATATGAAGCTAAATTTAGCATGAAAATATATTTTAAGATAATGGATCTGTATTTTCTATTGAAAATTTATTCTATTTTGTTTTGCAAACATTTATAGATTTTCATCAATTTGTTAACCTCTATAATATGGATATGACTATATTAGACAGATGTCTAAATATAAGTACCTCACTAGTATTACTTATCTAAATTGAAGTCCAAATTTGATCACTGCCTGAAATGATTTGTGGAAAATGTGGTGTGAAACATATCAGAGCACTAAGAGAAACACCAAAGATAAGGATTTCTAATGTCATAAAATCAAACAAATTATTACAATGTCTAGACAGAGTCCAGAGACATGATGGAAAATTTTTAATAAATTGGTTTCATAGACCAAACTGGACATTTGACTTAAGCATCATTTAATTTTTCAAATCAGTGAAATGATGCATAGCAGAAAGTTTAGTTACTTTAAAAAGACAGAGGAAAAGGATATTTTATTCCTTGGAGTATTTTTCTTTAGCTAACAAATATAATACCCAGAACCTAGTCTATGTAGCTCTGTCATGTAGCTATCTGAGTGTTTGGTAAAAATGCAGATTCCTGGGGTTTCCTGCAGCTATATCAGGTCTCTGAACACCTTTGAAATTTGTATTTTTAACAAGTTCTTGAGGGAAGTTTATTATGCATATTTAGTGTCAAGGTCACTTTTCTAGAAGTACTCTTTTGTTCTTATCCTATTATTGGAAACTTTTTTTTTTTTTTTTTTTTTTTTTTTTTTTTTTTTTGAGGCGGAGTCTCGCTCTGTCGCCCAGGCTGGAGTGCAGTGGCCAGATCTCAGCTCACTGCAAGCTCCGCCTCCTGGGTTTACGCCATTCTCCTGCCTCAGCCTCCCGAGTAGCTGGGACTACAAGCGCCCGCCACCTCGCCCGGCTAGTTTTTTGTATTTTTAGTAGAGACGGGGTTTCACCGTGTTAGCCAGGATGGTCTTGATCTCCTGACCTCGTGATCCGCCCGTCTCGGCCTCCCAAAGTGCTGGGATTACAGGCTTGAGCCACCGCGCCCGGCTATTATTGGAAACTTTTACTTGTCATTTTGATTATGCATATTGGAAACAGGGTTCTGAGTTTCAAGGTTGAGTAACAGGATTATGCTTTGGTACCTAGAAAGAGCTGGACATAGCCAGTTGTTTTATTAATCATAAGTTTCTGCCTGAAATTGAGAAAGATAATGAAATATGACCTGATGTCAATTATCAAGCTCTGTGGATAGACTGTGCATTTACATTATATAAAACAAAATAGTAGATATTGAAAACTATTCTATTTTACTTTCAGAACACAGATTTTCCCAGAATGAATTTTTTCATGAGTTGCCCTTATAATCTTTTTTTCTTCCGTAGAATCACCAAATTTATTTTAAAATTCTATAAGATTCATCGTCTTTAATGTTAGGCAAAACATTCCTAATATGCTGGTACTGGCATTAATTTTTAAGCAATCACAACCTCTGCTAGTAATATTACTGTTTAGGTTGAAATATCTATCAGGAAATTCTTGAGATCACTGTCATTTATATGTAGATATAACCTTTCCACTTGCCTTTAACTGAAATAATCATTCTTTTTCACTCCAAAATGCATTACAAACAAAAATGCTGAGTTCACAAAAGGAGATGATCTCCAATTAGAAGCTAGTAGCTGTCAATAATTTACTTGATGGCAAGCACCATATCTTATTAGCTAAATACTTCTCATGACCCACAGAAGGTTTCCATGTAGTTGTTCCCAGTGATATGTAAGTCAAGGAGTGTTAGTTAAAGTTTATTGGCCCCTTGGCACTGAAGTAGGAGAAAATTATATTTAGAAATTTGGGCAGCTTTATGCTAATGAAGTTTCTTTTGAATCAGAATTTTAGACTCAGGCAACAATGGTATATTGTCTTCTTCCATGGCTTAATCAAGAATCATACTTTGTTTACATCAATACAGATGTCTATAAGTATGGTAAATTAAGTTGGTTTTCACTTCCTGAAAACCAAATCATCTTATTCGTGAGCTTCTTATCTTGTGCGCTACATGGCTTAAATAATTAATAGACAAATGTCAATGTCTTCAATTTAAATTCCCTTTTCTCTTCCAATTCTCTTCTTTCTTTTGCACTACATATTTTTTGGTGCAATATTCCTTATTATATTAAAGTTTGATTGAACTCAGAAAGGAAGGGAACTTCTCACATTTTAACAATTAAGTTTTATCATGTGGTCTTGTATTGATGGTGATTTCTTGAGGCACCAATGTTCTTCCACTACCTTGTTCCCCTGGAAATGTGTTGGTCACTGTTAGATAAATTTGAAGATTTCTTCCAGTAAAATCTTTAATGCCTTGGGGAGGTGTTAAGACTGATGAATCTGACTAATCTGACTATGGTGAAGTCTAATAAGAATTGCTTTTATAGTCAAGATGGTTCATGAGCAGATCACTTACTTACCTTTTCATGTATCTTGTCTCTCTTCTTCCTGACTCGACAGCTCCTCCTACGGTTCGTATTGTGCACTCAGGCTTGGCCTGTAACATTGAAGAGGAGCGCTACTCTGAAAGGGTCTACACTATCCGGGAAGGAGAAACCCTAGAGTTGACTTGTCTAGTCACAGGACATCCACGTCCACAGGTGAGTCCCGAACTGTGACACTGGAGAAAACACTCTCTGACTTTTCTTGGAAGTCAAAAAGTGTATATTTTAGAATATTTAGCTAAAACCGTGTGTGTGGGGGTGTGTGTTTGTAACTCAAGTGCAAGTATATGTGCAATGCAGGACAAGAGTGTGGATTTCGGCCGGGCGCGGTGGCTCACGCCTGTAATCCCAGCACTTTGGGAGGCCGAGGCGGGTGGATCACAAGGTCAGGAGATCGAGACCATGGTGAAACCCCGTCTCTACTAAAAATAGAAAAAATTAGCCGGGCGCAGCGGCGGGCGCCTGTAGTCCCAGCTACTCGGGAGGCTGAGGCAGGAGAATGGCGTGAACCTGGGAGGCGGAGCTTGCAGTGAGCCGAGATTGCGCCATTGCACTCCAGCCTGGGTGACAGAGCGAGACTCCGTCTCAAAAAAAAAAAAAAAAAAAAAAAAAAAAAAAAAAAAAGAGTGTGGATTTCAGAACATTCAAACTTGAGCTATTTTTGTGTGTAAGATGAAAAAAGAAATTTTTGTTTTGGTATTATGGGAAATGTAGAAGACACTTCTAAGGAAGCTGTTAAACAGACAACTACAAAAATATCTCAGTAGGATAACAATTCATATGGCAATGAGTTTATTTTAAAACGTGGAACATGATTTCATGATGACATAATTGCAACCGAGAGGTATTTGTTCTGAAGAATGTGAAGCATGAGGTCACATGTACTTTTCTTACTCCTAGTCATTTTATTCATAGAAAACCTTGAAAAACAAACAGTTGCAGATACTGTATGCACTCAGGCCTTCAGAATCATCAGCTACACCTTTCTTAAGCTAATTTTATAGAAGCAATAAAAACGGAGACTTTTAAAGGGCACTAAAATTACAACAATATGTAAAGGCAAAGCTCATGCGTGGTGGCTCATGCTTACAACCTCAGCACCTTGTGAGGCTGAGGCAAGAGGATCACTTGAGGTCAGAAGCTGGTGACCAGCTTTTTGTCTCTACAAAAAAAAAAAAAAAAAATTAAAAATTAGCTGGGCCTGGTGGTGCACACCCGTAGTCTCAGCTACTCTGGAGGCTGACGTGGAAGGATCACTTAAGCCTAGGAGATCAAGGCTGTAGGTTGTCATGACAGTACCACCACACTCCTGTCTGGGCAACAGAGAGAAACACTGTCTCAAACAACAATCAAAACCAAAAAAAAAAGAGAGAAAACAAAATATTTGTAAGAACAAAATAGTTAGATAGAAGATAATATGTTTAGGTTTTATATATATATATATATGATGCAGCAATCTAATTTAGATGCAGAATATTGAGGATATTTTACTCAAAAATTGATAATTCTTATTGTCAATAACCTTACTAGCTCAAAATTCACGTTTGTAATCAACACAAGCACTATGGTAGGAAAAGCAGTCTCATTTAGTAGATAAAGTTACATATTTTAAGTATTTGTGTTACAGGAAAAAAAAAATCCAGCTAACAAAGCTACAGAGGGAAAAGTGAAGAGTAATGTGGAAATTTTATGAACTCACCATTTTAACCCTGTTTTTAACTTCTGCCATTCTTGACTCTTACTGACAGATCCTTAACTCAAGGATCTTTTTATTTACCATTTTGACTCTGAAATGATAAAAATACGCATATAAAGCATCACAGAATGAAGCATTAAATAGACAAGACCATGGCTAAAACCGAAATGGTAAAATATGCTTAATAAAACTCATGCTGTTGGTAAAATGAAAAAGAAAAAAAGTAATCTAGAAAGAATAATTATTAAAAATGTTAAAAAAGGAAAACTCATGATAACTATAATTTCAAATTATAGCATTTGCTATTAAATGAAAATGGATTAAAGAATACAATTGTCTTAATGAAATTTAGATAAACACAATTTGAGCCAGGATAATTAATTACGCTTGATAGAAAAAAAATGATTCGGGAGGCTGAGGCGGGAGAATGGCGTGAACCCAGGAGGCAGAGCTTGCAGTGAGCTGAGATCCAGCCACTGCACTCCAGCCTGGGCGACAGAGCGAGACTCCGTCTCAAAAAAAAAAAAAAGAAAAAAAATGATTCCAAAAGACAACATACAAGGACAGACTGATGACTGATAATTGTTAAAATTTGAAACAAGGAAATGGATATGTGAAGCATTTTCATTTTAAAATTTATACAGAAAACAATGTCCAGTTAAAATAATGTTACCAAAAATTTAAACAATGATAGACTTAAGATAATATTAACTCAAAGAAAATACAGTGTTTTTATAATTTGATTATATGTTTTGTTTTCTAGACATGGAATAGAAATTTCAGAGTCAAAAGTTGGGATCTAAACAGGAGGGTCCAAACATATTTAAAAGAAGCTGTGAAGAGCTTTATGAGAGGCAATTTATGGCAAGAGAAGATTCACTGAAGCTCCCATTAGTCCTTCACTGAGTGTACTAAATTTACACCTTCTGAACTCCAAATTATATTTAAAAAATCAACTTCTTATCTCTGTTTCTAACACACCCCAGGTGTTGCTCTGCTGCTTCTCTCTCCATCCTCCTGTCCCTTTAATATTGGAAATTTCCCATTTTTTCCATACATTTTCCCTTTTTATCATTCACAATCAGGAGTACAATCTTTGACCTCAAGACAAACCAGATTAAGTTCTGAAACGAAGAAGTAGATCATTCATTTTTTTTTTTTTCCCTAAGCAGTTCCATTTTTGGGAAACATTTCAATGTGTTTTGATCCTAAGAAAAATGTATTGTTTTGGTATCAGTATCTTTTTATTCCTAGAATTAATTAAGGTGTTTGCAGGTGAATCGGTTTCAGCTTATATTGCCAGTTGAAAAATTAATTGGGCCTCTTCATTGTCAACAAACTGTATAAGGAAGGCTGACAGAACAGCTGGGGCTTGGCATTCTGGCCAAAGTCTAAAGGGCATGCTATTGGCAGCTGGTCCTGAGGATGATTTTTGTTGGCTGATATCAGAAAGCTGGAATGAGTTTCTTGCTTGTCTAATCTGAGTATGATAGTTGGAAATGCAGTGGAAGAGAGAGGTTCCTCATTCACTCATCAGCAGATTTCTTAATCTGCTACCTATTCTTCTAGCAGTAAGAGTCATAAAGATTGTTTATTTCCAAAAGTATTATAGAGAGCATTTTTTCTAGCCTCTTTAATTCTTTATGGTGTATTGTTTAGTGATAGATAGTGGCCTGAAGGTATTGATGTATCCAAAGAAAATAAAACAAGTGAAGGAGAGGTCAGTACGATGCAATAGTTGAGAGCATGATGCTGGAACCAGACTGTCTGGATGTAACTCTGGCTCCACCAGGACTAATAGTGTGACCTTGGAAAAGTTCCGTAATCTCCCAGCTTTCTTTGCCTCAGTTTTCTTTTTTATATTTCCGGGATGATAATAACTATCTTGTATCATAGAATCCTTTTGAGAGTTAAATTTATATTATGGATATATATACACACATATATTCTGTGTGTGTATATATACACATATACATATATATACACACACACACATACATACATACAAATACAACTATACTTTCTTGGTACATAAGCATTGTGTCAGCATGTAATAGAAACATGTTGGCTTTATTATTTTTCAGTAATTTAGGAGCATCAACTCTAAGGTCTATATTTGGATATGTAGGTATGAAAATAAGTAGGTTTTAAAACTGGTTTTAGTATTCCTATATCCTGCTTTAAATTAGATGCATTTAAATCAATTTCAGTATTTTTTTGTGTGTTATTGCTCTGCACAGCCTATACATCTCTGTTAATTAGCGTTTTTAGCTTGCAAGGAATAGAACTATGTTCAGACTACCTCGTTTAATGAGGGTTTATTACAAAGATACATGAAGAAGTAAGAAAGAAAGAAAGAGTTTGCCAGTAAATCTAATAATCTACTACAAACTCTAGATGTCTACAGCTTCAGAATTCAGCTACCCTCTTTCTTCCCCTCTCTGCATCCCTTCCCTTCCCTTCCCTTCCCTTGCCTGCCCTGCCCTGCCCTCCCCTCCCCTCCTTTCCCTTCCTCTTTCTCGTTTCTCAAAATTATCACATCAATAATTTAAATACATTATAAATATAGTCTTGTAAATGACTTAAACAGTAGGATATTTAACATAAATGTTTCTCTTCTTCCGACCTGCCTTGCTTCCCAGAAGTAATAGTTCGGCATATCACCTTTCAGTTCTTGTTTGATGCATTTCCTTTATATAATTATTTATGTTCATGTTCCATTTTCAATTTTTAATAAATGAGATAATGAAAAGTATTATTCTATGACTAGAATTTTTCACTTGGCCATGTGTCCAAAACACCAAGTGTGGGTCTAGCCTGGTAGTTCTTAATGTGTGGTTTCTGGAGATAATTGATTAAAAATGAAAATTCCAGATCACTTCACATTAGAAATCCCTGCATTGGGGCCAGCAATTCATGTTTTAGCAAGCCCTCCAAGTGAATCTGATGTACGCGAAAGTTTGAACCAGTGGCTTGGATCATTGTCTTCGCTCAGGCTGAATAGTTCTTTGTATGGGTGCACTGAATTTTGCTGTGAGTACTCTCAAATGTGTATAATTGCTGCTGTGTTGTTCATCATGGAATTACTTACAGATGGTCACTGTTATAAACAATCCAGTGAATACTTGTAGGGTATATGTTTGTGTTGCCTGTATGTACATCTTTGTGAAATGTATGGTAGCATTGCTGTATCTTAGATTCCCTCCTCAAAATGGAATTATTTAGCCAAAGTTGAAAGGGACCTTTACTTGCTTTCTCAATGGGAGTGTTTTTTTATTTTTTTATTTTTGTCAATTTGATGGAAGAAAGTAAATTACACTCAATTGCAATTTAAATTTGCATTTTAAATCACTAGCCAATTTGAACATTTTCCCGCATGTTTATCAGTCATTTGTACATCTCTATTTACTGGTCCTCTCTTTTCTTGCTAGTTTGCTCCTTCTTGTAGACTTGTGAAGACAAATATACTACATAAATAAATTCAATTGCTGATAAACATGTTGCCAATTGCACCTCCCAGGGTGTTACTTGTGTTTTAAGATTGTTTATGATACTTTTGTTCTCAGGTTTTTGTTTTGAAAAGAGGAATCATTTTTGGCTTATGAGTTTTGTAGCTACTTTAGCAAGATCTCCTTATATCCATTTAAGATTTGTTTTTCTGACAGCTTATAGTCATTTATGTATTTGACAATTTAATCATCAGGACATCATTTTGTCCTTAGTATGAAGTGTTAGTTTAGTGTGCTTTCTGTCTCCTTCTTCTCTCTTTTTCCCTCTTGCCCTTATATAAATAGGATGGTCAATATTCCACTGGACAGCTTCAAAATGCTCTTTTTAGCATTAACAAAATTACATTAGTCTGCACCTTTCTGTTATTCTTTTCTGTACCAATTCCATTCCATTTTACCTTCTACAGCTTTACTATGTATGTAAAAAATATAAATAATATATAAATATATAATATATAGTATTATATATAAAATATATTATTTAATATATAATATATTAAATAATATATAAAATACAACATAATATTCAATGTATATTATATAATATATAAAATATAACATAATATTTAATATATTATATAATATATATTATTTTATATATACTATGTGATAAAATAGATATAATTTATATAATAAAATTAATATAATTAATAAAATATATACATATATACCTATATGTGTGTGTGTGTGTGTATATATGTTTAGACAGCGGCTCACTCTGTCACTCAGGCTGGAGTGCAGTGGCACAATTTCGGCTAACTGCAACCTCTGCCTCTCGGGTTCAAGCGGTTCTCCTGTCTCAGTGTACTGAGTAGTTGGGATTACAGGCACACACCACTACCCCTGGCTAATTTTTGTATTTTTAATAGAGACGGGGTTTCCCCATGTTGGCCAGGTTGGTCTCAAAACTCCTGATCTCAGGTGATCCACGCCTCAGCTTCCCAAAGTGCTAGGATTACAGTTGTGAGCTACTGCGCCTGGCCTATAATATATTTTGATATATAAACAAGCAGGTCATTCCTTTATAGTTGTTTTAAAATATTTCCTCCGTTGACCTCAAACATTTTTTATCTACCCTATGAATTAGAAAATATGATTTTCATGTTCTCCACCCAAATAAATGTTGAGATTTTAGTTACATTGCATTATTCTTGCAATGAGGTCGTATGTAAAAAGCATGACTGGCTTTTAAAAGGAAGTTCTCAGTAGAAATACTGAACATTTGAACTTTTAAATTTCAGACTTCTCAGATAGCAATACAGTTTAATTGTAACCAGTATAATGTGTGGGTCTTTGAATTTCTTTTAATAATAAACATAGGTATGCCTGTTTGCAAGGTTGGAAGATACTGACCTTCTCCTTTCAAAACCAAACAAAGAAAAAAATGTGCATCAATCAAAGCAGCTCTGCTTTTCTTCATTTTATATGCTGACTTGCTGGGTACGATTTCATTTGAATAATATTTTTCATCACTAAAATATTTTTGAAAGCCACTCTTTAAAAATAATTATGTAAATCCAAAACACTAGGAAGCATTAAAATTGTCTACTAGTTTATTACACCTTAACCTTAGTGAGCATTTGCTTTTTGCATAAAAAAACTAGGCTGGGCCATTTTTCAATTTTAGAATAGAATTGTATTCAGTCATTTGATTGTTGTATAAATGCATTTTTAACTACCAAGGCTGTTGCAGAGTTATTGATGCTTTTGTCCTTGTTAATCTTCTCTGCAGATTCTCAAATGGTAATCTTATCATGATAAAAATCTTACAAATGTTAGTAGCCAGTTCTTCAGTTCGAAACCATTAGTGCTATGTGTATTGTTCTTTGCAGATATTTTATATATCTTGATTCATATTCCTCTACTTTTTTTCTAATTTAGTCTATTAATTTTTTTTACAAAATGAGAATGCATGCACTTGAATAAGAAACATACTAGATATTTGGATTTATCTCCAATTAATGTGGGCAGGTTTAGGTTCTGCTATAATCAATTATTATATTAATTCTTTTTTGTGTTTTATAAAATTAATATAATTTGGTTTTTTACATCTGTGATAAACATATCTAGACTGAACTGTCTGCTACATCATGTTAGAGAGTTTCCAACTAAAATAACTAATATTTTTTTCAAATAATCTTTGGATAAGATGTGGAAAATGTTTAGAATAAGCATCCAAATATTTATTTTTTAAAAAATTTCACATCAGCTGGGTGTGGTGGCTCACTCATGTAATCCCAGGACCTTGGGAGGCCGAGATAGGCAGATTGCTTGAGCTCAGGAGTTCGAGACCAGCCTGGGCAACATGGCAAAACCTCGTCTTTACAAAGAAATAAAAAAAAATTAGCCAGATGTGGTGACATTTGCCTGTAGTTCCAGCTACTTGGGATGCTGAGGTGGGAGGATTGCTTGAGCCTGGGGAAGTGTAAGCTTCATTGAGCCCTGATCTTGCCTAGGCGAAAGAGCAAAAGCCTATCTCAAAAAAAAAAAAAAAAAAAAAGATTGCCATATCAATGGCTGCTTTCACAATCCCTGTCCCTGCCTCATATACCTAGTCCCATCTCCAGGTGATGTACATCTTTATTAAGTACATGGTTACATGAGTAAATGTATTTAGCATAACTTGTTTAGGATGAAACACTTAGAGTCTTCCTTATAGTCTTCAAATAGTTTTGTTTCCATTTATTTTTATATAGAATAAGAAAGGCTTTTTGGGGTCAACACTTTAACATACTCCTAAATTGCTAATACTTTTTATTCTCAGTGTATCAGCATCAACCAAATATTTTTAGAAATTTTATTAAAATTCTCAGGAAAAGTTATTTTTGTTCACCAGAAGATTTACCTATCTACTATTCTCTCTGAATTCATCTTTTGTTTAATTTTATGAACAATCTAAAACATCTCATTCATTCCAGATACTATCTCAAAAAAAAAAATTTTGTCAGTGTAATTAATGAGACAATACATGTAGTGTTGGAACCGAACTCTCGATTCCCTCCTGGGCAGGGGTCGCCGCGAAGG